>NW_022261978.1:3521267-3536267 GCF_002021735.2 Oncorhynchus kisutch | reverse complement strand
CTGAATAATTTTGCATGCCCAATTTTTCAGTTTTTGATTTGTTAAAAAAGTTTGAAATATCCAATAAATGTCGTTCCACTTCATGATTGTGTACCACTTGTTGTTGATTCTTCACAAAAAAATACAGTTTTATATCTTTATGTTTGAAGCCTGAAATGTGGCAAAAGGTCGCAAAGTTCAAGGGGGCCGAATACTTTCGCAAGGCACTGTACAGACACACTCCCTCGCTCACACACACTTTATTGTCAACTTAACTACTGTTGAATAAAGGGTTTCCTTGGCAACCACATAACGACGCGGCAGGCTGGGGCAACAGTCGTCTCGCCGGCCTCCATTTGATCTCCCAACTTAATGACATGACGAGTGTGTCAGATGATAATCCCAGAAGGCATGACTGAGTGTTACAGCCCAGCCCGACCAGTGCAGATAGACCACATACAGACAGGCCCCTGTAGGAGCGATGGGTTGGAGGATGGATGGACGGGCCACTCCCTGCTGTCTAAACAAATCTCTTTCATCTCTCTGCTATAGACTGATGAGAAATGATGTGATGTGTGGTGGGGCCGGGGGCGTGTGGTAAACATTGTGGTGGTTTAGTCACACAGAGGACCCAATCAGAGAGTCCTTATGGAAGGGGTTGGAATGGAACAGAGGGAAGGACGCAGGGTGACGTGATATAGGCTTTGTGATGTCACATCAGAAGCTTCAGAATGGAATCTTATAGAATTGAACAGAATCTTAGAGAATTCACAAGCAAACAACGTTATTTGAGCCATCTGATGACCAACAAGAAAAACAGAGATGAGATAAAGAAAGATAGAATGAAATCTGCTGCTGTGTCCTTCTCTGTCCCTTCTACAGCTTGCATCTCTCTCTCTCTCTCCCTCTCTCTCTCTGTATCTCTCTCTTTCTCTTTCTCTCTCTCTCTCTGTATCTCTCTCTCGCTCTCGCTCTCTCTCTCTCTCTCTGTATCTCTCTCTCCCTCTCTCCCTCTCTGTATCTCTCTCTAGCTCTCTCTCTCTCTAGCTCTCTCTCTCTCTCTCTCTCTCTCTCTCTCTCTCTCTCTCTCTCTCTCTCTCTCTCTCTCTCTCTCTCTCTCTCTCTCTCTCTCTCTCTCTCTCTCTCTCTCTCTCTCTCTCTCTCTCTCTCTCTCTCTCTCTATCTCTGTATCTCTCTCTCTCTCTGTATCTCTCTGTATCTCTCTCTCTCTGTATCTCTCTCTCTCTCTCTCTCACACTCTCTCTCTCCATTCCAGAGTGAGTATGTGAGCCCCTTCCCCCTCCTCCTTGCAAAGGGGTGAGGGGTGAGGGTGTGCCTGGTGGGTGAGACTCTCTCATCAGTGGTAATGTGCTGACACAGTTTCCCTGTCACTGAGCCAAGCCTTTCTCTGAACGGTTCTACTAATGGCAGGTTATCACTCCCCTTAAACACAGGTTCAATGCATCCCTCTATTTTAAACCCACACTTTCACTCAAACGACCTCCAAGCACATGAACCAGCTGGACCGGCACGTGCAGACGGAGCCAAGACCCATTTATGCTCCAGTTCTAGTCTGTATCACAGCTTTTCATCTCTTCCTGCTGGTCTCCACGGTTACTGGAGCCAACACTTAGTATTCCTCTTCCAAAAACTAAAACACAGAGCTACATTTGGTTTCTTTTCTTAAAAGTATTCCATGCGAAAGTTAAGAGGCCGTTGATCCATTGATAAAGCTTGAGTGTGTGTGTGTCTGTGTATGTATGTGCATGCGAATGCGTGTGTGTGTGTGTGCACGTGTGCGTGCGTGTTTTCTAACCTGAAAGATGTACTCCCCGGGGCTGATGTCTGTGATGTCGATCCACTGACAGTCGATGTCATGGCGATACGTATCCCAGCAACCTACCTGGATACCCTGCTCTCCCATGTTGTAGCACGAGTATCGCTTCTGCATACCTGCATGTTGCCATGGAAACACAGTAAGTGTAGTTGACGGTGACTGATCAAGTTGAAGATCAAGTTCAAGTTAAAGATTTGGATAAGCTCCAATTCAAGTCTATTGACAGGTGAGAGATCTATTGTCAGGTGAGAGATCTATTGACAGGTGAGAGATCTATTGACAGGTGAGAGATCTATTGACAGGTGAGAGATCTATTGACAGGTGAGAGATCTATTGACAGGTGAGAGATCTATTGACAGGTGAGAGATCTATTGTCAGGTGAGAGATCTATTGACAGGTGAGAGATCTATTGACAGGTGAGAGATCTATTGACAGGTGAGAGATCTATTGACAGGTGAGAGATCTATTGACAGGTGAGAGATCTATTGACAGGTGAGAGATCTATTGACAGGTGAGAGATCTATTGACAGGTGAGAGATCTATTGTCAGGTGAGAGATCTATTGTCAGGTGAGAGATCTATTGACAGGTGAGAGATCTATTGACAGGTGAGAGATCTATTGACAGGTGAGAGATCTATTGACAGGTGAGAGATCTATTGACAGGTGAGAGATCTAGTGACAGGTGAGAGATCTAGTGACAGGTGAGAGATCTAGTGACAGGTGAGAGATCTATTGACAGGTGAGATATCTAGTGACAGGTGAGAGATCTAGTGACAGGTGAGAGATCTATTGACAGGTGAGAGATCTAGTGACAGGTGAGAGATCTCGTGACAGGTGAGAGATCTAGTGACAGGTGAGAGATCTGGTGACAGGTGAGAGATCTGGTGACAGGTGAGTTGATAGGTGTGAAAGTGCATGGAGAGACTCGTGGACTGTTTAGGGTTAGGATAGGGGAAAGCCAGGGACTGGTCAAATTAGGCCAGGTAAGATAAGTGACACAGGTGACGTACCGTCAGAGCAGTAGGTAAGGTGACATACCGTCGGGGCACTAGGTAAGTTGACATAGCGTCAGGACAGTAGCTAAGGTGACGTGCCGTCAGGAGACTAGGTAAGGTGACATAGCGTCAGGACAGTAGGTAAGATGACATAGCGTCAGGACAGTAGGTAAGGTGACGTGCCGTCAGGACACTAGGTAAGGTGACATAGCGTCAGGACAGTAGGTAAGGTGACATACCGTCAGGACAGTAGGTAAGATGACATAGCGTCAGGACAGTAGGTAAGGTGACATACCGTCAGGACAGTAGGTAAGGTGACATAGCGTCAGGACAGTAGGTAAGGTGACATAGCGTCAGGACAGTAGGTAAGGTGACGTACCGTCAGGACAGTAGGTAAAGTGACATACCGTCAGGACAGTAGGTAAGATGACATAGCGTCAGGACAGTAGGTAAGGTGACATACCGTCAGGACAGTAGGTAAGGTGACATAGCGTCGGGCAGTAGGTAAGGTGACATAGCGTCAGGACAGTAGGTAAGGTTACATACCGTCAGGACAGTAGGTAAGGTGACATAGCGTCAGGACAGTAGGTAAGGTGACATAGCGTCAGGACAGTAGGTAAGGTGACGTACCATCAGGACAGTAGGTAAGGTGACGTGCCGTCAGGTCACTAGATAAGGTGACATAGCGTCAGGACAGCAGGTAAGGTGATGTACCATCAGGACAGTAGGTAAGGTGATGTACCGTCAGGACAGTAGGTAAGGTGATGTACCATCGGGACAGTAGGTAAGGTGATGTACCATCGGGACAGTAGGTAAGGTGACATAGCGTCAGGACAGTAGGTAAGGTGATGTACCATCGGGCAGTGGGTAAGGTGATGTACCATCGGGACAGTAGGTAAGGTGATGTACCATCGGGACAGTAGGTAAGGTGACATAGCGCCGGGGCAGTAGGTAAGGTGCAATACCATCGAGGCACTAGGTAAGGTGACATAGCGCCGGGGCAGTAGGTAAGGTGACATACCGTTTGGGCACCAGGTAAGGTGATGTACTATCGGGACAGTAGGTAAGGTGACTACCATCGGGACAGTAGGTAAGGTGATGTACCATCGGGACAGTAGGTAAGGTGACATAGCGTCAGGACACTAGGTAAGGTGACATACCATCAGGACAGTAGGTAAGGTGACATACCATCAGGACAGTAGGTAAGGTGACATATCGTCAGGACAGTAGGTAAGGTGACATACTGTCTGGACAGTAGGTAAGGTGACATAGCGTCAGGACACTAGGTAAGATGACATAGAGTCTGGACAGTAGGTAAGGTGACATAGCGTCAGGACAGTAGGTAAGGTGACATAGTATCAGGACAGTAGGTAAGGTGACATACCGTCAGGACAGTAGGTAAGGTGACATGCCGTCGGGGCAGTAGGCAAGGTGACGTAGCGTCACGACAGTAGGTAAGGTGACATAGCGTCAGGACAGTAGGTAAGGTGACATAGCGTCAGGACACTAGCTAAGGTGACATACCATCAGGACAGTAGGTAAGGTGACATACCATCAGGACAGTAGGTAAGGTGACATAGCGTCAGGACAGTAGGTAAGGTGACATACTGTCTGGACAGTAGGTAAGGTGACATAGCGTCAGGACACTAGGTAAGATGACATAGCGTCAGGACAGTAGGTAAGGTGACATACCGTCAGGACAGTAGGTAAGGTGACATAGCGTCAGGACAGTAGGTAAGGTGACATAGCGTCAGGACAGTAGGTAAGATGACATAGCGTCTGGACAGTAGTTAAGGTGACATAGCGTCAGGACAGTAGGTAAGGTGACATACCATCAGGACAGTAGGTAAGGTGACATAGCATCAGCACAGTAGGTAAGGTGACATAGCATCAGGACAGTAGGTAAAGTGACATACTGTCGGGGCAGTAGGTAAGGTGACATAGCGTCAGGACAGTAGGTAAGGTGGCATAGTGTCAGGACAGTAGGTAAGTTGACATACCATCAGGACAGTAGGTAAGGTGACGTGCCGTCAGGACACTAGGTAAGGTTACATAGCGTCAGGACAGTAGGTAAGGTGACATACCATCAGGACAGTAGGTAAGGTGACATACCGTCAGGACAGTAGGTAAGGTGACATACCATCAGGACAGTAGGTAAGGTGACATACCATCAGGGCAGTAGGTAAGGTGACATAGCGTCAGGACATTAGGTAAGGTGACATACCATCAGGGCAGTAGGTAAGGTGACATAGCGTCAGGACAGTAGGTAAGGTGACATAGCGTCAGGACAGTAGGTAAGGTGACATAGCGTCAGGACAGTAGGTAAGGTGACAATACATCAGGACAGTAGGTAAGGTGACATAGCGTCAGGACAGTAGGTAAGAAGACATAGCGTCAGGACAGTAGGTAAGGTGACGTACCATCAGGACAGTAGGTAAGGTGACGTACCATCAGGACAGTAGGTAAGGTGACATAGCGTCAGGACAGTAGGTAAGGTGACATAGCGTCAGGACAGTAGGTAAGGTGACATAGCGTCAGGACAGTAGGTAAGGTGACATACCGTCAGGACAGTAGGTAAGGTGACATAGCGTCAGGGCAGTAGGTAAGGTGACATAGCATCAGGACAGTAGGTAAGGTGACATAGCGTCAGGACAGTAGGTAAGGTGACATACCGACAGGACAGTAGGTAAGGTGACATAGCGTCAGGACAGTAGGTAAGGTGACCTAGCATCAGGACAGTAGGTAAGGTGACATACCGTCAGGACAGTAGGTAAGGTGACATTGCGTCAGGACAGTAGGTAAGGTGACATAGCGTCAGGACAGTAGGTAAGGTAACATACCATCAGGACAGTAGGTAAGGTGACATAGCGTCAGGACAGTAGGTAAGGTGACATAGCGTCAGGACAGTAGGTAAGGTGACATACCGTCAGGACAGTAGGTAAGGTGACATAGCGTCAGGGCAGTAGGTAAGGTGACATAGCGTCAGGACAGTAGGTAAGGTGACATGCCGTCAGGACAGTAGGTAAGGTGACATAGCGTCAGGACAGTAGGTAAGGTGACATACCGTCAGGACAGTAGGTAAGGTGACATAGCGTCAGGACAGTAGGTAAGGTGACGTACCTTCGGGGCAGTAGGTAGGGTGACATAGCGTCAGGACAGTAGGTAAGATGACATACCTTCAGGGCAGTAGGTGTCCTCCAGACAGAAGCTGGCTTTGTGACCCTCAGCGATCTTAGTTCCATTCAGGGTCAGAAGGTCATAATGGGTGAACACCTCAATGCTGTGGTAGTGCCTGTGAGGAAGAGGAGAGGAGGAAGAAGAAGAAAAACAGAGGTTATTAATGCTATTAATGTTATATGCCAGCAGCATACCACCCTGCATACCACTGCTGGCTTGCTTCTGAAGCTAAGCAGGGTTGGTCCTGGTCAGTTCCTGGATGGGAGACCAGATGCTGCTGGAAGTGGTGTTGGAGGGCCAGTAGGAGGCATTCTTTCCTCTGATCTAAAAAAATATCCCAATGCCCCAGGACACTGCCCTGTGTAGAGTGTCGTCTTTCGGATGGGACGTTAAACGGGTGTCATGACTCTCTGAGGTCATTAAAGATCCCATGGCACTTATCGTAAGAGTAGGGGTGTTAACCCCGGTGTCCTGGCTAAATTCCCAATCTGGCCCTCAAACCATCACAGTCACCTAATCATCCCCAGTTGACAATTGGCTCATTCATCCCCCTCCTCTCCCCTGTAACTATTCCCCAGGTCGTTGCTGTAAATGAGAACGTGTTCTCAGTCAACTTAATTCATCCCCCTCCTCTCCCCTGTAACTATTCCCCAGGTCGTTGCTGTAAATGAGAACGTGTTCTCAGTCAACTTAATTCATCCCCCTCCTCTCCCCTGTAACTATTCCCCAGGTCGTTGCTGTAAATGAGAACGTGTTCTCAGTCAACTTACCTGGTAAAATAACGGATACATAAATATTCAACATGAAGAGATTGGAGAACAGTTAACACACAATAACAATAACACTGAAAGCTTGTCTGGTGTGTGAGGATAGGAGGATGATGTTGTGGTTTCTACTGTTGTGTGAGGATAGGAGGATGATGTTGTGGTTTCTACTGGTGTGTGAGGATAGGAGGATGATGTTGTGGTTTCTACTGGTGTGTGAGGATAGGAGGATGATTATGTGTTTTCTACTGGTGTGTGAGGATAGGAGGATGATGATGTGGTTTCTACTGTTGTTGTTTGTCTGTTGTGTGACTTACACTAAACAATACATCTATCAAATGAATTCTTGCTTCTACGTTCATTTGATACATGACACTGACAGACAGAGATTTTTCTTTTTGACACAGCTTTTTTTTGTGTAGCCGTGGCGATGAATATAGGTCCAGTACCTGGAGGGGGGAGGGAGGGAGGGAGGGAGGGAGGGAGGGGGGAGGGGGAGAGAGAGAGAGAGTGTATATATATATATATAGACTACAATAGAGAGAGAGAGAGAGAGAGAGTGTATATATATATATATAGACTACAATAGAGAGAGAGAGAGTGTGTGTATATATATATAGACTACAATAGAGAGAGGGAGAGAGTGTATATATATATATATATATATATAGACTACAATAGAGAGAGAGAGAGTATATATATATATAGACTACAATAGAGAGAGAGAGTGTGTGTGTATATATATATATAGACTACAATAGAGAGAGAGAGTGTGTGTGTATATATATATATAGACTACAATAGAGAGAGAGAGTGTGTGTGTATATATATATATAGACTACAATAGAGGGAGGGAGAGTATATATATATATAGACTACAATAGAGAGAGAGAGTGTGTGTGTATATATATATATAGACTACAATAGAGGGAGGGAGAGTGTATATATATATATATATATAGACTACAATAGAGGGAGGGAGAGTGTATATATATATATATATATATAGACTACAATAGAGGGAGGGAGAGTGTATATATATATATATAGACTACAATAGAGAGAGAGAGAGTGTGTATATATATAGACTACAATAGAGAGCGAGAGAGAGAGTGTATATATATATATATATATAGACTACAATAGAGAGAGAGAGTGTATATATATATATAGACTACAATAGAGGGAGAGAGTGTATATATATATATAGACTACAATAGAGGGAGAGAGTGTATATATATATATAGACTACAATAGAGGGAGAGAGTGTATATATATATATAGACTACAATAGAGGGAGAGAGTGTGTGCGTATATATATATATAGACTACAATAGAGAGAGAGAGTGTATATATATAGACTACAATAGAGGGAGAGAGTGTATATATATATATAGACTACAATAGAGGGAGAGAGTGTATATATATAGACTACAATAGAGAGAGATAGAGAGAGAGAGAGTGTATATATATATAGACTACAATAGAGAGAGAGAGAGTGTGTATATATATATAGACTACAATAGAGGGAGAGAGTGTATATATATATATAGACTACAATAGAGGGAGAGAGTGTATATATATAGACTACAATAGAGAGAGATAGAGAGAGAGAGAGTGTATATATATATAGACTACAATAGAGAGAGAGAGAGTGTGTATATATATATAGACTACAATAGAGGGAGAGAGTGTATATATATATATATAGACTACAATAGAGAGAGAGAGTGTATATATATAGACTACAATAGAGAGAGAGAGTGTATATATATATATATAGACTACAATAGAGGGAGAGTGTATATATATATATATAGACTACAATAGAGGGAGCGTGTGTATATATATAGACTACAATAGAGGGAGAGAGTGTATATATATAGACTACAATAGAGGGAGAGAGTGTATATATATAGACTACAATAGAGGGAGAGAGTGTATATATATATATATAGACTACAATAGAGAGAGTGAGTGTATATATATATATATAGACTACAATAGAGAGAGAGAGTGTATATATATATATATAGACTACAATAGAGGGAGAGAGTGTATATATATAGACTACAATAGAGGGAGAGAGTGTATATAATATAGACTACAATAGAGGGAGAGAGTGTATATATATATATAGACTACAATAGAGGGAGAGAGTGTATATATATATATATAGACTACAATAGAGGGAGAGAGTGTATATATATAGACTACAATAGAGGGAGAGAGTGTATATATATAGACTACAATAGAGGGAGAGAGTGTATATATATATATAGACTACAATAGAGGGAGAGAGTGTATATATATATATATAGACTACAATAGAGGGAGAGAGTGTATATATATATATATAGACTACAATAGAGGGAGAGAGTGTATATATATAGACTACAATAGAGGGAGAGAGTGTATATATATATATAGACTACAATAGAGAGAGAGAGAGTGAGTGTATATATATATATATAGACTACAATAGAGGGAGAGAGTGTATATATATATATAGACTACAATAGAGAGAGAGAGTGTATATATATAGACTACAATAGAAAAGAATACGAGACAGTTAGAGATCTGTTAGGAACCGTTCCCTCTTCATCACAACCTCACGCTCCCAGAATAGAACCGAAGACGCTGTGTTCGTCAGTTTTATTGGACCCTGCGTGGTACTGCTGTGGTCAGGAGAGTGACCAGGTTGTTCTCACTCTGTCGACCGCAGCAGAGCCACAACCACAGCAGTAAAGAACCATTCCACTTTGAATGGTCACAGTCCAGACTGTTGACACGGTTGGTTCCAGAGGAAGGACAACCAGGTCAACAGTAACTGTTCTTTGTTTTGTTGAAAATGCCTATACCACAACCTCCTATCATCTCCATAAAACTACAACTACCACAGCCTCCTATCATCTCCATAAAACTACAACTACCACAACCTCCTATCATCTCCATGAAACTACAACTACCACAACCTCCTATCATATCCATAAAACTACAACTACCACAACCTCCTATCATCTCCATAAAACTACAACTACCACAACCTCCTATCATCTCCATAAAACTACAACTACCACAACCTCCTATCATCTCCATAAAACTACAACTACCACAACCTCCTATCATCTCCATAAAACTACAACTACCACAACCTCCTAACATCTCCATAAAACTACAACTACCACAACATCCTATCATCTCCATAAAACTACAACTACCACAACCTCCTATCATCTCCATAAAACTACAACTACCACAACCTCCTATCATCTCCATAAAACTACAACTACCACAATCAACCCTCCTACACTTGTCTCTTGAAACTACAACTACCACAATCAAACCCTCCTACACTTGTCTCTTGAAACTACAACTACCACAATCAAACCCTCCTACACTTGTCTCTTGAAACTACAACTACCACAATCAACCCTCCTACACTTGTCTCTTGAAACTACAACTACCACAATCAAACCATCCTACACTTGTCTCTTGAAACTACAACTACCACAATCAACCCTCCTACACTTGTCTCTTGAAACTACAACTACCACAATCAACCCTCCTACACTTGTCTCTTGAAACTACAACTACCACAATCAACCCCCCTACACGTGTCTCTTAAAACTACAACTACCACAATCCAACCCTCCTTCACTTGTCAAAACACAACTACCACAACCAATCTCTCTTAAAACTACAACTACCACAACTTACAACCCATGTCTCTTAAAACTACAACTACCACAATCCAACCCTCCTTCACTTGTCAAAACACAACTACCACAACCAATCTCTCTTAAAACTACAACAACCCACTACCCTTGTCTATTAAAACTACATCTACCATAATTCACAACCCTTGTCTCTTAAAACGACAACTACCACAACCAACAACCCATCTCTCTTAAAACTACAACTACAACTACCACAACCCACTACCCTTGTCTATTAAAACTCCCACAACCCCCCTTTCGAGTACCTGTGACACTGGTGCCAGGTCCAGGACTCCCTGGTCGCTCTAGGTCTGAAGTCGGCCCGGCCCATGTTCATGATGCGTGAGGAGAATCGTAGCAGGCGTCTGTGTCCGTAAGGCCAGCTCATCCGGGCAGCAGAGGATGACAGACAGTTCTCCTCATTGGCACAGGTCAGGAGGTGCAAGGGGCGGTCCTCCAGGTAGGCTGTCTCCTGGACCAACTGGGCATCTAATACCAGGTCAGGGGCCGCTGGTGGGGGATCAGAGGTTAGAGGTTAGGCGTCAGAGGTTAGCATTGAAAGGTGAGAGGTTAAGGGTGGAAAGGTCAGCAGGTGGAAGGGTCTATGTGGATGTTGTTGGGGATGTGTGTGTGTGTGTGTGCTTGCGTGATCGTGCGCAGGTGTGTGTGTGTGTGTGTGTGCGTTCGTTCGTTCGTCCGTGTGTGTGTGTGTGTGTGCTTGCGTGATCGTGCGCAGGTGTTTGTGTGTGTGAGTTTGTTCGTCCGTGTGTGTGTGTGTGTGTGTGCTGGTTGTAAGAACTCACTCTCAACACAGGTGACCCCAGCCGCCTTGCCATCTCCTCCCCTGGGACAGTAGACCTGTGTGTTCCTACGACACTGCTGAATGGACATCTCTGTGCCGATGCAGTGGGTTCCAGTCAGAACCACCTCTGCTGCCTCCGGAGCTCCGGGCCAGTACCACGTCTCCTGTAGGACACACACACACACACGCACACACACACCACACACAGAACCATGAGTCAGTAGGTCACAGGACCAGTGCCAAACCCAAATCCTTTTCAGATAATGACTGCTTCTCATTACCATTATACATAATAGTTTCATTAACGGTCATTATCACATTCCTCCACTCTCTCTTTCTTTCTTTTTCTCCCTATGGGCTTTTAATATGCACACACACACACACACACACACACACACACACACACACACACACACACACACACACACACACACACACACACACACACACACACACACACACACACACACACACACACCACACACACACACACACACACACACACAGACACCCTGAGAGAGAGTGAGTGAGAAAGGTACCAAAAGTTCAGGAGGGAAATCCTATCACAATAGTGTCCCTCTACAAACTGATCAATTGTGTGTGCCACCACAGGAGGCTGGTGAGGGGAGGACGGCTCATAATAGTGTCCCCTCTACAAACGGATCGATTGTCTGTGCACCACAGGAGGCTGGTGAGGGAGGACGGCTCATAATAGTGTCCCCTCTACAAACTGATCAATTGTGTGTGCACCACAGGAGGCTGGTGAGGGGAGGACGGCTCATAATAGTGTCCCCTCTACAAACTGATCAATTGTGTGTGCACCACAGGAGGCTGGTGAGGGGAGGACTGCTCATAATAGTGGCCCCTCTACAAACTGATCAATTGTGTGTGCACCACAGGAGGCTGGTGAGGGGAGGACTGCTCATAATAGTGTCCCCTCTACAAACGGATCGATTGGTGTGTGCACCACAGGAGGCTGGTGAGGGGAGGACGGCTCATAATAGTGGCCCCTCTACAAACTGATCAATTGTGTGTGCACCACAGGAGGCTGGTGAGGGGAGGACGGCTCATAATAGTGTCCCCTCTACAAACTGATCAATTGTGTGTGCACCACAGGAGGCTGGTGAGGGGAGGATGGCTCATAATAGTGTCCCCTCTACAAACGGATCGATTGTGTGTGCACCACAGGAGGCTGGTGAGGGGAGGACTGCTCATAATAGTGTCCCCTCTACAAACGGATCGATTGTGTGTGCACCACAGGAGGCTGGTGAGGGGAGGACGGCTCATAATAGTGTCCCCTCTACAAACGGATCGATTGTGTGTGCACCACAGGAGGCTGGTGAGGGGAGGACGGCTCATAATAGTGTCCCCTCTACAAACGGATCGATTGTGTGTGCACCACAGGAGGCTGGTGAGGGGAGGACGGCTCATAATAGTGGCCGGAAGGAAGCAAATGGAACGGTATCAAACACCAGGAAACCATGGAAACCATGGAAACCATGTTTGATGTATAACCCATTCCACTGATTCCCCTCCTCCCCAATTAAGGTGGCCACCAACCTCCTGTGTGGTGTGTGTGTATGTGAGTGTGTGTGCACGTTTGTACACCTGCGTGCCTCCATGTTAGTTTTGTTCATCACCTGGTGGGGCTCTGTTGCAAAGCCATAGCCCAGCTGTCTGCACACCACCATGGCCTCGTTGATGCCCCAGTTCTCACTGCAGACGGCCCCCCAGCGCTGTAACCCCTCCCACCTCCATCAGCACCTCCACACGCCCCTCTGCAGGTTCCCTGCCCCCCGCCAACCGTACCTGGCACAGAGGGGTTAGAAACACTTCATAGAACACTTCATAGACACTTCATACACACTATATATTCCTATTACCACTTTGTAAACACTAATGAATGCATTTAATGATGTGCATCTCTGTCTCAGTGTGCATCTCTGTCTCAGTGTGTATCTCTGTCTCAGTGTGTATCTCTGTCTCAGTGTGTATCTCTGTCTCTCAGTGTGTATCTCTGTCTCAGTGTGTATCTCTGTCTCAGTGTGTGTGTGTGTGTGTGTATCTGCTGTCTCAGTGTGTATCTCACCGTGGTCTCCAGCCCAGTGTGTATCTCTGTCTCAGTGTGTGTGTGTGTGTGTGTGTGTGTGTGTGTGTGTGTGTATCTCTGTCTCAGTGTGTATCTCACCGTGGTCTCCAGCCCAGTGGTGTATCGCTGTCTCAGTGTGTATCTCTGTCTCAGTGTGTATCTCTGTCTCAGTGTGTATCGCTGTCTCAGTGTGTATCTCTGTCTCAGTGTGTATCTGTCTCAGTGTGTATCTGTCTCAGTGTGTATCTCTGTCTCAGTGTGTATCTCACCGTGGTCTCCAGGCCAGTGTGTATCTCTGTCTCAGGTGTGTATCTCTGTCTCAGTGTGTATCTCACCGTGGTCTCCAGCCCGTGTGTATCTCTGTCTCAGTGTGTATCGTCTGTCTCAGTGTGTATCTCTGGCTCAGGGTGTATCTCTGTCTCAGTGTGTATCTCTGTCTCAGTGTGGTATCTGTCTCAGTGTGTATCTCTGTCTCAGTGTGTATCTCACCGTGGTCTCCAGCCCAGTGTGTATCTCTGTTCTCGTGTGTATCCTCTGCTCTGTCCAGTGTGTTTATCTCTGTCTCAGTGTGTATCTCTGTCTCAGTGTGTATCTCTGTCTCAGTGTGTATCTCACCGTGGTCTCCAGCCCAGTGGTGTATCTCTGTCTCAGTGTGTATCTCTGTCTCAGTGTGTATCTCTGTCTCAGTGTGTATCTCTGTCTCAGTGTTTATCTCTGTCTCAGTGTGTATCTGTCTCAGTGTGTATCTCTGTCTCAGTGTGTATCTCACCGTGGTCTCCAGCCCAGTGTGTATCTCTTGTCTCAGTGTGTATCTCTGTTCTCAGTGTGTATCTCTGTCTCAGTGTGTGTGTGTGGTGGTGGTGTGTGTGTGTGGTGTATCTCTGTCTCAGTGTGTAATCTCACCGTGGTCTCCAGCCCAGTGTTGGGGACGTTGCAAGCGCACAGCCACGTCATTAGTGTGTTTTACACTATAGAGAGGAACCTCCCTGAAAGAACACTGCAGCAGAGACTTCTCTCTGCCTGTACACTGAACTGAGTTCATATGAATAGGTCCAGTACCTGGAGGGGAGGGAGGGAGAAAGGAGAGGGAGGGAGGGAGGGAGGGAGGGGGGGGGGGGGGGGGGGGGGGGGAGGAGGGAGGGAGAGAGAGAAAGAGAGAGAGAGAGAGATACAGAGAGAGAGAGGGAGAGAGAGAGAGAGAGAGAGAGAGAGAGAGAGAGCGATACAGAGAGAGAGAGAGGGAGAGAGAGAGAGAGAGAGAGAGAGAGAGAGATACAGAGAGAGGGAGGGAGGGAGAGAGAGAGAGAGAGAGAGAGAGGAGAGAGAGGGGGGGAGAAGAGAGAGAGAGAGAGAGAGAGAGGAGAGAGAGAGAGAGAGAGAGAGAGAGAGATTAAGGGGTTGACCTAACATGTAAAAGGCCAAACTAACAGATGTAGGATCTTAATTGTGAGCCAGTTTGCTATAAGCGGGGAAAATAATCCTGCAACAACATGAATGTGAAGTATTATGTGGATTATATTAATGGACATTTTTGTAGGAGTTGATACATTTTTCATTCTAAACCATTCCTAACCAGCAACCAGAGCAGACCAGAGCAGAACAGAGCAGACCAGAGCAGAACAGTCCAGACCAGAGCAG
>NW_022261978.1:3497395-3521167 GCF_002021735.2 Oncorhynchus kisutch | reverse complement strand
TAGCTAAACCGTCATGGGTAGTGTTCCACTACAATAATCTCAACCAATTAGGAGACGCCATTTTGTAAATAATACTTCCAGTCAGTTTATTTGTCTGGGTTTAATATGGTCAGTTTAAATAATAGTCTGATTTATATGGGCCTTAGCAAATGTGTGTGTGTGTGTGTCCGTGTGTGGTGTGTGTGTGTGTGGCGTGTGCGTGCGTGCGTCCATATGTGGTGTGTGCGTCCATGTGGGTGTGTTGTGTGTTGTGTGTGTTAAGGGAAACGATGTTTAGTATAAGCAATCTAAGGTCAACCTCCCTGATGTTCAGGATTTGGGGCAGGGGGGGCTTGATCATAGATCTGTGGTTAACAGCAGCTTCTACCCAGGAGCAGGGAGGGGCTGATCATAGATCTTGTGGTTAACAGCAGCTTCTACCCAGGAGCATGTTGGACCGGATGTTAAGTCTGGCAAATCGACAGCGTTTAGTCTCAAGGAGAGTCGGTGACCTGAAACTGCTCTCTGGGTAGAATGATAAGACGATGCTAAAAGGTGTCCCAAATGGCACCCTAGGTCCTGTTTCCTACATAGTGCACTGCACTTCTTCCCTATCAGGCCCTGATCAGAGGCACCAGTATACTGTAGTGAACAGAGACCAGGAAGTCCTATTCCCACTGAATGTGCTGTATATTGACGCTTTCACACTTTCCTCTTTGAAAATATATAATCCACTGTCCTTTCCTGTCCTGACATGTGACCATGTGACCATGTGACCATGTGAACCATGTGACCATGTGTGTGTGACACCCCTACAACCCTTACCCTGTCCCAGCTGGGCCTTGTTGAGGGCCTCCTATATAATCCACTGTCCTTTCCTGTCCTGACCATGTGACCATGTGACCATGTGGCCATGTGACCATGTGACCATGTGACCATGTGACCATGTGTATGTGACACCCCTACAACCCTTACCCTGTCCCAGCTGGGCCTTGTTGAGGGCCTCCTATATAATCCACTGTCCTTTCCTGTCCTGACCATGTGACCATGTGACCATGGACCATGTGGCCATGTGACCATGTGACCATGTGTGTGTGACACCCCTACAACCCTTACCCTGTCCCAGCTGGGCCTTGTTGAGGGCCTCCTATATAATCCACTGTCCTTTCCTGTCCTGACCATGTGACCATGTGACCATGTGACCATGTGACCATGTGACCATGTGACCATGTGGCCATGTGACCATGTGACCATGTGTGTGTGACAGAGCAGGTCACAACCCTTACCCTGTCCCAGCTGGGCCTTGTTGAGGGCCTCCTTGGCCGATCCGAACCCCAGCTCCCTGCATACCACGCTGGCTGCCTTCAGGTCCCACAGGTGGTCCGACACGGTCCCCCACTTCCCCTCTCTTAGCACCTCCACCCTGCCCTCCCCCAGCCTGGGGCCTGCTTTCAGACGCACCCCCTGCTAGAGGAGGAAAGAGGAGGGGGGGAGAGAGAGAGAGGAGAGAGAGGGGGGGAGAGAGAGAGAGGAGAGAGAGGTTTTCATTCAGAGGAAAGCCTGAACGCTGAGTCCTTTATTATTCTAATAAACGTGAGAGACCCTCTCCTCCCTGTCCCCCTCTCCTCCCTGTCCCCTCTCCTCCCTTCCCCCTCTCCTCCCTGTCCCCTCTCCTCTGCCCCCCCTCTCCTCCCTTCCCCTCTCGCTCCTGTCCCCCTCTCTCTCCTCCTGTTCCTCCTTTACCCGTCCTGTCCCTCTCCTCCCGTCCCTCTCCTCCCTGTCCCCCTCTCCTCCCGTCCCTTCCTCTGTCCCATCTCTCCCTGTTCCCTCTCTTCCCTGTCCCCCTCTCCCTGTCCCTTCTTCCCTGTCCCCTCATCCTCTCCTGCCCTCGTCCCTCTCTTCCCTGTCTGCCCCTCTCCTCCCTCTCGCCCTCTCCTCCTGTCCCTCTCCTCCCTGTCCTCCTTTACGTCCCTATCCTCCTCTTCCCTTGTCTCCTTTAACGTCCTGTCCCCTCCTTCTCCCTGTCCCCTTACCTCCTGTCCCACTCTCCTCCTGTCCCCCCTCCCTCCTGTCCCCCTCTCCTCCCTGTCCTTCCTCCCTCTCCCTTCCCTGTCCCCCCTCTCATCCCTGTCCCCCCTCTCCTCCCTGTCCCCCCTCTCCTCCCTGTCCCCCTCTCATCCCTGTCCCCCCTCTCCTCCCTGTCCCCCCTCTCCTCCCTGTCCCCCTCTCCTCCCTGTCCCCCCTCTCCTCCCTGTCCCCCCTCTCCTCCCTGTCCCCCCTCTCCTCCCTGTCCCCCCTCTCCTCCCTGTCCCCCTCTCCTCCCTGTCCCCCTCTCCTCCCTGTCCCCCCTCTCCTCCCTGTCCCCCTTTCTTCCCTGCCCCCCCCTCTCCTCCCTGTCCCCCCTCTCCTCCCTGTCCCCCTCTCTCCTTCTCCTCTTTCTCTCCCTTTCTCTCTTCTCTCGCGCCCACCCTCCCTCCCTCTCTCCCTCCTTACCTGGACGTCGGGGGGAGCGGGCGGTCTCCCCGAGGAGAGGCGTGTGAACTGGTGTCCAGGTACACAGCGCACCACGGCGTACATGCCCCCCTGACAGGTGACCTGGTTCCTGGGGAGGGAGAGCTGGGAGTGGCACTGGGAGAGGACAGGCTCTGTACCCAAACACTTGACCTGCTCTACCCAGTAACCCTTCTTACTGGACAGACCTGCTAGTCTGGAGGGAAGAGGGGGAGGGGGGAGAGAGAAGGGGAGGGGAGAGAGGGTGAGGTGAGGGGAAGGGAGAGGAGAGGAGGGGAGCGGAGAGGAGAAGAGGGGAAGGGAGAGGAGAGGAGGGGAGAGGAGGAGAGGGGAAGAAGGGAGAGAGAAGGGGAGGGGAAGGGAAGGAAGAGGAGGGGAGAGGGGAGAGGGGGAGGGGAGAGGAGAGGAGAGGAGGAGAGGGGAAGAAGGGAGAGAGAGAGAAGGGGAGGGGAGAGAGGGGGAGGGAAGGGAGAGGAGGGGAGAGGAGGGGAGAGGAGGACAGGGGAAGAAGGGAGAGAGAAGGGGGGGTGAGAGAGGGGAGGGAGGGGAAGGGAGAGGAGAGGAGGAGAGGAGGAGAGGGGAAGAAGGGAGAGAGAAGGGGAGGGGAGAGAGGGGAAGGGAGATGAGAGGAGGGGAAGAAGGGAGAGAGAAATATTAATCATCACCACCATGACAAATGAAAGACAGGCAGAGAACAAACAATAAAAATTAAAAACAAACAAGCAGATATGTACCTTGTAGAGGGATCTGCCAACTTGGCGTCCCATAGTTTCCTGAAAGAAACAGAAGAGTATTACTACCAGCCCTCCTCTGTAGACAGAATACTGGTTAATACCTCTACCAGCCCTCCTCCATAGACAGAATACTGGTTAATACCTCTACCAGTCCTCCTCCATAGACAGAATACTGGTTAATACCTCTACCAGTCCTCCTCCATAGACAGAATACTGGTTAATACCTCTACCAGTCCTCCTCTACAGACAGAATACTGGTTAATACCTCTACCAGTCCTCTATAGACAGAATACTGGTTAATACCTCTACCAGTCCTCCTCTACAGACAGAATACTGGTTAATACCTCTACCAGTCAACCTCCATAGACAGAATACTGGTTAATACCTCTACCAGCCCTCTATAGACAGAATACTGGTTAATACCTCTACCAGTCCACCTCCATAGGCAGAATACTGGTTAATACCTCTACCAGTCCACCTCCATAGACAGAATACTGGTTAATACCTCTACCAGCCCTCTATAGACAGAATACTGGTTAATACCTCTACCAGCCCTCCTCTACTGTTTCTACAATCAGGGGTGCCTAGACCTAGTGTCCCCCATCCTCCCTCCCTCCCTCCCTCCCTCCCTCCCTCCCTCCCTCCCTCCCTCCCTCCCTCCCTCCCTCCCTCCCTCCCTCCTCCCTCCCTCCCTCCCTCCCTCCCTCCCTCCCTCTCTCTGTCAGGTTTAAGTTGAAATGTAAATAAAACCGTCTGTTCTCATAGAGAACAGGCCGGGGAGACCTAGTGCTTCTGTGGTTACCCACAATGCCCTAGTGAGGGATCTGAATGTTCCTATTGTAAAGCCAGGTCAACACACACATACTCTCTCTCTCTCTCTCTCTCTCTCTCTCTCTCTTTTTCTCTCTGTCTCTCGCTCTTGTCTCTCTCTTGCTCCCTCTATCCATTTCTTTCCCATTCTCTCTCTTTCTCTCTCTTTCTCTCTCTCTCTTGTCTCTCTCTTTGTCCCTCCCCTTCTCCCAGGGTATATTTCTCTCTCTCCCTCTGTCCCCACTCTTTCTCTCTCCCTCTGCCCCCCCTCTCTCCCTCTGTCCCCTCTCTCTCTCTCCCCCCCCTCTCTTCTCTCACTCATCATTTTTCCTTTCCTTCTTCTTCTTTTCCATCCTTCCTTCATGGGTATTTCAGTCCTGTTGAATGTACATGTCTGGTCTAGGAAACCCACAGAAAGAACTATAAATATGCACATAGAATATATTACATCAAAGCTTACAGAAAGTACAGACACAAGCCCTGCGTTGCCCACATGTCCACGTGTCAGATGTTACAAAACTGTGCACACATCTCAAATGTCACCCTATTCCTTATGTAGTGCACTAGACCAGAGGCCTGTGGGATCTGGGAAAAAAAGTCACAAGTAGTGCACGATATAGAGGATAGTGTCATTGGGGACGCATGTTGTGAATCTGTTTCATAACCAAAAGGAGGAGTACCCCTCTCAGACAGAGGAAAGGAACAGGGATGCATGGCTTCATTTGTTGGTCAGTAAAGTACCGGTGCAGGCCTACTTTACTGGTGCAGTGGCACAGTCCCAAATGGCACCTTATCCCCTATGTAGTGCACTACGTTTGACCAGGATGGACCCCGGTCGAAAGTAGTGCACCATATAGGGAATTGGATGGCGTTTGGGACTTTAGGTTCCTGTAGACCACATTGGAAACTTCAGGGTTCCAAGTCCAGGAGTTCTATAACAGGATGCACAGTGGGAAAGTAGAGAGAGAACTCCATAAAAACTGTTATTCACTAAACAGACGTCTTCTGAGACGACACAGAAGGAAGTATCCTTTAATATGACGGCTGACAGATGGAGGCACACACACACACACACACACACACACACACACACACACACACACACACACGCACACACACACACGCACACACACACACACACACACACACACACACACACACACACACACACACACGCAACGCTTACACACACACACACACACGCAACGCTTACACACACACACACACACCACACACACACACACACACACCACACACACACACACACACACACACACACACACACACACACACACACACACACACACACACACACACACACACACACACACACACACACCACACACACACACACACACACACACACACACACACACACACACACACACACACACACCACACACACACGCAACGCTTACACACACACACACACACACGCAACGCTTACACACACACACACGCAACGCTTACACACACACACACACACACACACACACACACACACACACACACACCCACACACACACACACACACACACCCTCCCCCATGGTTGTTTATGTGTATGCTGTGCGACCATCAGAGTGAGAGAGAGAGAGAAACACACACTGGCACTATTTGAGCCAAGAGAGGAATTAGTTTCAGGTCGACCACTTCAAACACCAGTGACCGGAGTCTTTCCAGGATTGTGGGTTTGACTCCCTCTAAGTGGCTTTGGATAAAAGTGTCTGCTAAATGGTTTATATTATTATTCTAGTTATAATAATGGTTAGGTTTGTGTAACAGCCCCAGATAAACACGTCCTGGTATAGCTCACACCACAGGGACGTTGGCAGGAGGAACACAAACAGAAGAAAATGGAGAGGAGCGGGGAGATACTACCTGTCTGAACGAGTCCAACAATCAACTGTTGTTTTCATTTTCCTTGGAAAGATACATTTGTTTGCGGAGATCAAGTTCATGGTAAACGCTGCAGATGTCCTGTTCATAGTAAACACTGCAGATGTCTTGTTCATAGTAAACACTGCAGATGTCTCGTTCATAGTAAACACTGCAGATGTCCTGTTCATGGTAAACACTGCAGATGTCCTGTTCATGGTAAACACTGCAGATGTCCTGTTCATAGTAAACACTGCAGACGTGAAGGACCTTTGAAAGACACCTCCGACACTGCCTCAATGAAGAGCGATGCGTTTGGGATTGGACTGATTTAGACCAAAACCACAACACAAGAGGAGGTGATCCTGTCCACCAGACAGAGGGATTCTTAGATGCCCAACATCAGTCAAGTATCGTAGGTCACTGACAGAAAGCACACTGAGAAACAGCCCACCAGAATCAGAGAGAGAAACCACACTGAGAAACAGCCCACCAGAATCAGAGACAGAAACCACGCTGAGAAACATCCCACCAGAATCAGAGACAGAAACCACACTAAGAAACAGCCCACCAGAATCAGAGACAGAAACCACACTAAGAAACATCCCACCAGAATCAGAGACAGAAACCACACTGAGAAACAGCCCACCAGAATCAGAGACAGAAACCACACTGAGAAACATCCCACCAGAATCAGAGACAGAAACCACACTGAGAAACAGCCCACCAGAATCAGAGACAGAAACCACACTAAGAAACAGCCCACCAGAATCAGAGACAGAAACCACACTAAGAAACAGCCCACCAGAATCAGAGACAGAAACCACACTAAGAAACAGCCCACCGGAGTCTAGGAACAGCTCCACACAGCAGGTCAGTCAGTGGGGTTATAGCTGACACCAGGTCAGTCAGTGGGGTTATAGCTGACACCAGGTCAGTCAGTGGGGTTATAGCTGACACCAGGTCAGTCAGTGGGGTTATAGCTGACACCAGATCAGTCAGTGAGGTTATAGCTGACACCAGATCAGTCAGTGGGGTTATAGCTGACATCAGATCAGTCAGTGGGGTTATAGCTGACACATCAGGTCAGTCCGTGGGGTTATAGCTGACAGCAGGTCAGTCAGTGGGGTTATAGCTGACACAGCAGGTCAGTCAGTGGGGTTATAGCTGACACAGCAGGTCAATCAGTGGGGTTATAGCTGACAGCAGGTCAGTCAGTGGGGTTATAGCTGACAGCAGGTTAGTCAGTGGGGTTATAGCTGACATCAGATCAGTCAGTGGGGTTATAGCTGACACCAGATCAGTCAGTGGGGTTATAGCTGACACCAGATCAGTCAGTGAGGTTATAGCTGACACCAGATCAGTCAGTGGGGTTATAGCTGACATCAGATCAGTCAGTGGGGTTATAGCTGACACATCAGGTCAGTCCGTGGGGTTATAGCTGACAGCAGGTCAGTCAGTGGGGTTATAGCTGACACAGCAGGTCAGTCAGTGGGGTTATAGCTGACATCAGATCAGTCAGTGGGGTTATAGCTGACACATCAGGTCAGTCCGTGGGGTTATAGCTGACAGCAGGTCAGTCAGTGGGGTTATAGCTGACACAGCAGGTCAGTCAGTGGGGTTATAGCTGACATCAGATCAGTCAGTGGGGTTATAGCTGACACATAAGGTCAGTCAGTGGGGTTATAGCTGACACCAGGTCAGTCAGTGGGGTTATAGCTGACACAGCAGGTCAGCAGGACCGGGTTGGGAAGACTTGGCCAGGACTGGACCAGGTTGGGAAAACTTGGCTAAGACTGGACCGGGTTGGGAAGACTTGGCTAAGACTGGACCGGGTTGGAAAGACTTGGCTAAGACTGGACCAGGTTGGGAAGAATTGGCTAAGACTGGACCGGGTTGGGAAGACTTGGCTAAGACTGGACCAGGTTGGGAAGACTTGCCTAAGCCTGGACCAGGTTGGGAAGAATTGGCTAAGACTGGACCGGGTTGGGAAGACTTGGCTAAGGCTGGAACGGA
Organism: Oncorhynchus kisutch; assembly: GCF_002021735.2. Taxonomy (NCBI): domain Eukaryota; kingdom Metazoa; phylum Chordata; class Actinopteri; order Salmoniformes; family Salmonidae; genus Oncorhynchus; species Oncorhynchus kisutch. Next base: position 3,513,241 of record NW_022261978.1, on the reverse strand, counting down.
TGAGGCCAAAGTGAACTTGGCCAACCAGTAGAGTAAGACCAAACCAGACTAAAGTACCATTTGGCACCACAGAAGAGACAGTCATTCTCTGACGCATAAACCAACCTCAAGTTAAACGCCCAGAACACCAGGATCAGCCCAAATGGCACCATATTCCCTATGTAGTGTACTGTTTTAGAACAGGGCCCTCTGGTCAGAATGTGGCACAGTATATAGGGAGTATGATGCAGGGCCCTCTGGTCAGAATGTAGCGCAGTATATAGGGAGTATGATGCAGGGCCCTCTGGTCAGAATGTAGTGCAGTATATAGGGAGTATGATGCAGGGCCCTCTGGTCAGAATGTAGCGCAGTATATAGGGAGTATGATGCCATTTGGGACACAGCCCAGCTGTCCATCCCTGACAGATACTGAAGTTAGGCTCTCTGAATCAAACGGCAGAGCAGAGATGGCTGTGCTTGTCCTTCTATCATTCATCTGCTCTGTGGTTTAGGTGGAAGGAGGCTAAGACACCATCATTCATCTGCTCTGTGGTTTAGGTGGAAGGAGGCTAAGACACCATCATTCATCTGCTCTGTGGTTTAGGTGGAAGGAGGCTAAGTCCCCATCATTCATCTGCTCTGTGGTTTAGGTGGAAGGAGGCTAAGACACCATCATTCATCTACTCTGTGGTTTAGGTGGAAGGAGGCTAAGTCCCCATCATTCATCTGCTCTGTGGTTTAGGTGGAAGGAGGCTAAGTCACCATCATTCATCTGCTCTGTGGTTTAGGTGGAAGGAAGCACCGGTCACCGGTTTAAAAATAATAATATTGTCTGCCATCTGCTCTTCCAAATGACTGGCTGACAAAATGGGAGGCCAGCACAGGGCCCAATAACTGACTACTGAGGTGAAATGTTTGTCTAAAAACCTCTAGAGTTGTGTATGTGTGTATAAACACCTTTAAGCTCTGTGTCAACATTGGCCTAACGTTCTCTTTGAAACAGATTTAGAAACTGTTGAGAGATTTGGAGAGACGAAAGGCTGGCATCAAATCACTGTTATTTCCTCTGAGAGGGGAACAGCAAACGTGGCAACGTTTTCATCTCATGAAGAAAAAGAACAACAACAACCTTTTTTTTCACTCTCTGGCGGTGAAACATTCACAACCTCTCACAACCTTTCTCCAGCCTCACACCTCGGCAACTGGGGCAGAAAAACCTCCGTTAAAAAGCTGAAAATCCTCCCCAAAAAGGGGATTCCTAGACGAGGAAAATGTGGAGGTCTCGGTGGGTTTAGTGACATAGAGTTGGAGAGAGGGCACCTCTTTGCGTCTTTGCCATAATGGTGTGCCAAGTGCTCCCCCTATCCAACTCTATGGTTTGTGATCTCAATCAGGAAGTGACTGTAAAGAGGAACAGATTTTTTTAAATGTAGCAGTGTGTGTGTGTGTGTGCCCTCCACCTCTCCATCTCTCTATCTCTCTGCCTCTCCATGTCTCTATGCATGTGTGTGTGAAAGGATATGTGTGTGTGTGTGTGTGTGTTTATTCAGCAGCCTAACCTGGACATTAGCTGTAATTATCTGGGATGTAAAGATAGTTTAGGGTAGAGGAGACATCCTCCACACAGGCCGTAAATAAAGCCTGTGGCTGGACGGACAGACAGAGGTGGTCTGTGTGTCTGTAGGCTTTAACGGTCTGTGCCTTTATAAAGGTTATTTACAGCTGGGGACAGACAGATGGACAGATGGACAGATGGACCAGATTCACAGAGACGTCCATCGCCCTGGTAATGGATTCTACAGGTCTAAGTGTTCTAGAATATGACTGTAGAAGTGACATGTGGGAGACTTGGGGAAATAATGGAACTACTGTAGCCTACAAAAACACAAACGAAGATAATTGTATCAATAAACGTTTCTCACTGAAAGACACAAACCTTTCCCAACCAAACCATGTATAGCCACTGAAACACAGATACTGAAACCAGAGGTAGAGAGAGAACAGAGAGAGAGTAACAGATAGAGAACGAGAGATAGACGGGGTGAGAGATAGACGGGGTGAGAGATAGACGGGGTGAGAGATAGACAGAGAGAGAGAGAAACAGATAGAGAACGAGAGATAGACGGGGTGAGAGATAGACGGGGTGAGAGATAGACAGGGTGAGAGCTGGATGGGGTGAGAGATAGACGGGGTGAGAGATAGACGGGGTGAGAGAAAGATGGGGCGAGAGATAGACGGGGTGAGAGATAGACGGGGTGAGAGATAGATGGGGTGAGAGATAGACGGGGTGAGAGATAGATGGGGTGAGAGATAGACAGAGTAGGGAACAGAAACAGATAGAGAATGAGAGATAGATGGGGTGAGAGATAGACGGGGTGAGAGATAGATGGGGTGAGAGATAGAGAGAGAAAGAGAGAAAACTAGAGAGTTTTTGTAAGACTTATAGGAAGTGCTGTCGTATGCTATTTCTACCGGTTGTGTATAATTACATGAGATTAGAGGATACGTTCCTGGTCTCCATCCAAACACACATGATGCTCCTCCTACAGCCAGCCTCTGACATTAATAACATACTCTTTAAGGCTACGTCCCAAATCACACCCTATTCCCTATTTAGGGCACTATGTTTGACCAGGGCTTTGATAAAAAGTAGTGCACTAAAAGGCAATAGCTAGTCATTTGGGACACACCCCTGCTCTTTAAGACTATTTAAAAGTGCATAGCCTACTATGATGAGGCAAAGTCGAGACATGCAGGCATGGTTAGCCCAATGCTGGTGAGTAACTGCTGTGTGGATGGTGGTTGTAATGCTGGTGAGTAACTGTTGGTATAGATGGTGGTAGTAATGCTGGTGAGTAACTGCTGTGTGGATGGTGGTAGTAATGCTGGTGAGTAACTTCTGTGTGGATGGTGGTAGTAATGCTGGTGAGTAACTGCTGTGTGGATGGTGGTTGTAATGCTGGTGAGTAACTGCTGTGTGGATGGTGGTTGTAATGCTGGTGAGTAACTGCTGTGTGGATAGTGGTTGTAATGCTGGTGAGTAACTGCTGTGTGGGTGGTGGTTGTAATGCTGGTGAGTAACTGCTGTGTGGATGGTGGTTGTAATGCTGGTGAGTAACTGCTGTGTGGATGGTGGTTGTAATGCTGGTGAGTAACTGCTGTGTGGATGGTGGTTGTAATGCTGGTGAGTAACTGCTGTGTGGATGGTGGTTGTAATGCTGGTGAGTAACTGCTGTGTGGATGGTGGTTGTAATGCTGGTGAGTAACTGCTGTGTGGGTGGTGGTTGTAATGCTGGTGAGTAACTGCTGTGTGGGTGGTGGTTGTAATGCTGGTGAGTAACTTTTTTTTATTTTTTTTTATTTCACCTTTATTTAACCAGGTAGGCTAGTTGAGAACACCTTTATTTAACCAGGTAGGCTAGTTGAGAACACCTTTATTTAACCAGGTAGGCTAGTTGAGAACAAGTTCTCATTTGCAACTGCGACCTGGCCAAGATAAAGCATAGCAGTGTGAGCATACAACAAAGAGTTACACATGGAGTAAACAATTAACAAGTCAATAACACAGTAGAAAACAAAGGGGGGGTCTATATACAATGTGTGCAAAAGGCATGAGGAGGTAGGCAAATAATTACAATTTTGCAGATTAACACTGGAGTGATAAAAGATCAGATGGTCATGTACAGGTAGAGATATTGGTGTGCAGAAGAGCAGAAAAGTAAATAAATAAAAACAGTATGGGGATGAGGTAGGTGAAAAGGGTGGGCTATTTACCAATAGACTATGTACAGCTGCAGCGATCGGTTAGCTGCTCAGATAGCTGATGTTTGAAGTTGGTGAGGGAGATAAAAGTCTCCAACTTCAGCGATTTTTGCAATTCGTTCCAGTCACAGGCAGCAGAGTACTGGAACGAAAGGCGGCCAAATGAGGTGTTGGCTTTAGGGATGATCAGTGAGATACACCTGCTGGAGCGCGTGCTACGGATGGGTGTTGCCATCGTGACCAGTGAGCTGAGATAAGGCGGAGCTTTACCTAGCATAGACTTGTAGATGACCTGGAGCCAGTGGGTCTGGCGACGAATATGTAGCGAGGGCCAGCCGACTAGAGCATACAAGTCGCAGTGGTGGGTGGTATAAGGTGCTTTAGTGACAAAACGGATGGCACTGTGATAGACTGCATCCAGTTTGCTGAGTAGAGTGTTGGAAGCCATTTTATAGATGACATCGCCGAAGTCGAGGATCGGTAGGATAGTCAGTTTTACTAGGGTAAGCTTGGCGGCTTGAGTGAAGGAGGCTTTGTTGCGGAATAGAAAGCCGACTCTTGATTTGATTTTCGATTGGAGATGTTTGATATGAGTCTGGAAGGAGAGTTTGCAGTCTAGCCAGACACCTAGGTACTTATAGACGTCCACATATTCTAGGTCGGAACCATCCAGGGTGGTGATGCTAGTCGGGCATGCAGGTGCAGGCAGCGACCGGTTGAAAAGCATGCATTTGGTTTTACTAGCGTTTAAGAGCAGTTGGAGGCCACGGAAGGAGTGTTGTATGGCATTGAAGCTTGTTTGGAGGTTAGATAGCACAGTGTCCAAAGACGGGCCGAAAGTATATAGAATGGTGTCGTCTGCGTAGAGGTGGATCAGGGAATCGCTCGCAGCAAGAGCAACATCATTGATATACACAGAGAAAAGAGTCGGCCCGAGAATTGAACCCTGTGGCACCCCCATAGAGACTGCCAGAGGACCGGACAGCATGCCCTCCGATTTGACGCACTGAACTCTGTCTGCAAAGTAATTGGTGAACCAGGCAAGGCAGTCATCCGAAAAACCGAGGCTACTGAGTCTGCCGATAAGAATATGGTGATTGACAGAGTCGAAAGCCTTGGCAAGGTCGATGAAGACGGCTGCACAGTACTGTCTTTTATCGATGGCGGTTATGATGTCGTTTAGTACCTTGAGTGTGGCTGAGGTGCACCCATGACCGGCTCGGAAACCAGATTGCACAGCGGAGAAGGTTCGGTGGGATTCGAGATGGTCAGTGACCTGTTTGTTGACTTGGCTTTCGAAGACCTTAGATAGGCAGGGCAGGATGGATATAGGTCTGTAACAGTTTGGGTCCAGGGTGTCTCCCCCTTTGAAGAGGGGGATGACTGCGGCAGCTTTCCAATCCTTGGGGATCTCAGACGAGATGAAAGAGAGGTTGAACAGGCTGGTAATAGGGGTTGCGACAATGGTGGCAGATAGTTTCAGAAATAGAGGGTCCAGATTGTCAAGCCCAGCTGATTTGTACGGGTCCAGGTTTTGCAGCTCTTTCAGAACATCTGCTATCTGGATTTGGGTAAAGGAGAACCTGGAGAGGCTTGGGCGAGGAGCTGCGGGGGGGGCGGAGCTGTTGGCCGAGGTTGAAGTAGCCAGGCGGAAGGCATGGCCAGCCGTTGAGAAATGCTTATTGAAGTTTTCGATAATCATGGATTTATCAGTGGTGACCGTGTTACCTAGCCTCAGTGCAGTGGGCAGCTGGGAGGAGGTGCTCTTGTTCTCCATGGACTTCACAGTGTCCCAGAACTTTTTGGAGTTGGAGCTACAGGATGCAAACTTCTGCCTGAAGAAGCTGGCCTTAGCTTTCCTGACTGACTGCGTGTATTGGTTCCGGACTTCCCTGAACAGTTGCATATCACGGGGACTATTCGATGCTATTGCAGTCCGCCACAGGATGTTTTTGTGCTGGTCGAGGGCAGTCAGGTCTGGGGTGAACCAAGGGCTGTATCTGTTCTTAGTTCTGCATTTTTTGAACGGAGCATGCTTATCTAAAATGGTGAGGAAGTTACTTTTAAAGAATGACCAGGCATCCTCAACTGACGGGATGAGGTCAATGTCCTTCCAGGATACCCGGGCCAGGTCGATTAGAAAGGCCTGCTCACAGAAGTGTTTTAGGGAGCGTTTGACAGTGATGAGGGGTGGTCGTTTGACTGCGGCTCCGTAGCGGATACAGGCAATGAGGCAGTGATCGCTGAGATCCTGGTTGAAGACAGCGGAGGTGTATTTGGAGGGCCAGTTGGTCAGGATGACGTCTATAAGGGTGCCCTTGTTTACAGAGTTAGGGTTGTACCTGGTGGGTTCCTTGATGATTTGTGTGAGATTGAGGGCATCTAGCTTAGATTGTAGGACTGGCGGGGTGTTAAGCATATCCCAGTTTAGGTCACCTAACAGAACAAACTCTGAAGCTAGATGGGGGGGCGATCAATTCACAAATGGTGTCCAGGGCACAGCTGGGAGCTGAGGGGGGTCGGTAGCAGGCGGCAACCGTGAGAGACTTATTTCTGGAGAGAGTAATTTTCAAAATTAGTAGTTCGAACTGTTTGGGTATGGACCTGGAAAGTATGACATTACTTTGCAGGCTATCTCTGCAGTAATCTGCAACCCTTTGGCAGTTCTATCTTGACGGAAGATGTTATAGTTGGGTATGGAAATCTCTGAATTTTTGGTGGCCTTCCTGAGCCAGGATTCAGACACAGCAAGGACATCAGGGTTAGCAGAGTGTGCTAAAGCAGTGAGTAAGACAAACTTAGGGAGGAGGCTTCTGATGTTGACATGCATGAAACCAAGGCTTTTTCGAACACAGAAGTCAACAAATGAGGGTGCCTGGGGACATGCAGGGCCTGGGTTTACCTCCACATCACCCGCGGAACAGAGAAGGAGTAGTATGAGGGTGCGGCTAAAGGCTATCAAAACTGCTGTGTGGATGGTGGTTGTAATGCTGGTGAGTAACTGCTGGTATAGATGGTGGTTGTAACTGTTGGTATAGATGGTGGTAGTAACTGTTGGTATAGATGGTGGTAGTAACTGCTGGTATAGATGGTGGTAGTAACTGTTGGTATAGATGGTGGTAGTAACTGTTGGTATAGATGTTGGTAATAACTGTTGGTATAGATGGTGGTAGTAACTGCTGGTATAGATGGTGATAGTAACTGTTGGTATAGATGTTGGTAGTAACTGTTGGTATAGATGGTGGTAGTAACTGTTGGTATAGATGGTGGTAGTAACTGTTGGTATAGATGGTGGTAGTAATGCTGGTGAGTAACTGTTGGTGTAGATGGTGGTAGTAACTGTTGGTATAGATGGTGGTAGTAACTGTTGGTATAGATGGTGGTAGTAACTGTTGGTATAGATGGTGGTAGTAACTGTTGGTATAGATGGTGGTAGTAACTGTTGGTATAGATGGTGGTAGTAATGCTGGTGTGGATGGTGGTAGTAATGCTGGTGTGGATGGTGGTAGTAATGCTGGCTCTGCACCCCCCCCCCCCCCCCCCCAAGCACACACAAGTACACACACACACACACACACACATTTATGTGAAAAATGGGGATGTCAAAATGAGGACACACCTTTCCAGACACAAACACACCCTCTCTCCCTTACCTATAGACGGTGTGGTCGTATGCCTCGGCGGAGGGGTATCCCAGCATGCCACACACCACACGGCTGCCGCTGAGGTCCCAGCCCTGGTCGCACACATGACGCCACCTCCCAGCATGCTTCACTTCCAAAACGCCCTCTGACAACAGGCCGGGGCGGACGCCTGTCAAAACAGGCCGGAGACGTACCTCCTCCAGCCTCACCCTACTGGCCGTCTGGGGGAGGGGAGAGGAGGGGGGAGGGGGGATAGGAGATGGGGAGGAATGGGGGAGGGGAGGGGAGAGGAGGATAGGAGAGAAGGGATGGGGAGGAATGGGGGAGAGGACAGAACAGAATCCAACTTTAGTTGCCATCCCAGTCTCTCCACAACAAGGACATGAAGGAACAAACACACTGAAAACAGGCTGTGTGTGTGTGTGTGTGTGTGTGTGTGTGTGTGTGTGTGTGTGTGTGTGTGTGTGTGTGTTGTGTGTGGTGTGTGTGTGTGTGTGTGTGTGTGTGTGTGTGTGTGTGTGTGTGTGTGTGTGTGTGTGTGTGTGTGTGTGTGTGTGTGTGTGTGTGTGTGTGTGTGTGTGTGTGTGTGTGTGTGTGTGTGTGTGTGTGTGTGCGTGCGTGCGTGCGTGCGTGCGTGCGTGCGTGCGTGCGTGTGTGTGTGTGTGGTGTGTGTGTGTGTGTGTGTGTGTGTGTGTGTGTCAAAAGTTTCTGGTAGAAACTTAGAAATGTCCTTGTTTTTTTAATAAAACATTTTTTCCCATTAAAATAACATGGGGTGGCGGGTAGCCTAGTGGTTAGAGGCGGGTAGCCTAGTGGTTAGAGGCAGGTAGCCTAGTGGTTAGAGGCGGGTAGCCTAGTGGTTAGAGGCGGGCAGCCTAGTGGTTAGAGGCGGGCAGCCTAGTGGTTAGAGGCGGGTAGCCTAGTGGTTAGAGGCGGGTAGCCTAGTGGTTAGAGGCGGGTAGCCTAGTGGTTAGAGGCAGGTAGCCTAGTGGTTAGAGGCGGGTAGCCTAGTGGTTAGAGGCAGGTAGCCTAGTGGTTAGAGGCAGGTAGCCTAGTGGTTAGAGGCAGGTAGCCTAGTGGTTAGAGGCGGGTAGCCTAGTGGTTAGAGGCAGGTAGCCTAGTGGTTAGAGGCGGGTAGCCTAGTGGTTAGAGGCGGGTAGCCTAGTGGTTAGAGGCGGGTAGCCTAGTGGTTAGAGGCGGGTAGCCTAGTGGTTAGAGACAGGTAGCCTAGTGGTTAGAGGCGGGTACCCTAGTGGTTAGAGGCGGGTAGCCTAGTGGTTAGAGGCGGGTAGCCTAGTGGTTAGAGGCAGGTAGCCTAGTGGTTAGAGGCGGGTAGCCTAGTGGTTAGAGGCGGGTAGCCTAGTGGTTAGAGGCGGGTAGCCTAGTGGTTAGAGGCGGGTAGCCTAGTGGTTAGAGGCAGGTAGCCTAGTGGTTAGAGGCAGGTAGCCTAGTGGTTAGAGGCGGGTAGCCTAGTGGTTAGAGGCGGGTAGCCTAGTGGTTAGAGGCGGGTAGCCTAGTGGTTAGAGGCGGGTAGCCTAGTGGTTAGAGGCGGGTAGCCTAGTGGTTAGAGGCGGGTAGCCGAGTGGTTAGAGGCGGGTAGCCTAGTGGTTAGAGACAGGTAGCCTAGTGGTTAGAGGCGGGTAGCCTAGTGGTTAGAGGCGGGTAGCCTAGTGGTTAGAGGCAGGTAGCCTAGTGGTTAGAGGCGGGTAGCCTAGTGGTTAGAGGCGGGTAGCCTAGTGGTTAGAGGCGGGTAGCCTAGTGGTTAGAGGCGGGTAGCCTAGTGGTTAGAGGCGGGTAGCCTAGTGGTTAGAGGCGGGTAGCCTAGTGGTTAAAGACGGGTAGCCTAGTGGTTAGAGCGTTGGACTAGTAACCGAAATCCCCGAGCTGACAAGGTACAAATCTGTCGTTCAGTCCCTGAACAGGCAGTTAACCCACTGTTCCCAGGCCATCATTGAAAATAAGAATTTGTTCTTAACTGACTTGCCTAGTAAAATAAAGGTAAAATAAAAATTTTAAAAATAAAATTGATCAGAAATACAGTGTAGACATTGTTAATGTTGTAAATTACTATTGTAGCTGAAAACGGCTACAATAGCTTCATTAAAGGTACCCGTCTCAACGTCAACAGTGAAGAGGCGACTCCGGGAAGCTGGCCTTCTAGGCAGAGTTGCAAAGAAAAAGCCATATCTCAGACTGGCCAATGAAAAGAACAGATTAAAATGGACAAAAGAACACAGACACTGGACAGAGGAACTCTGCCTAGAAGGCCAGCATCCCGGAGTCGCCTCTTCACTGTTGATGTTGAGACTGGTGTTTTGTGGGTACTATTTAATGAAGCTGCCAGTTGAGGACTTGTGAGGCGTGTCTAATGTACTTGTCCTCTTGCTCAGTTGTGCACCAGGGCCTCCCACTCCTTTTTCTATTCTGGTTAGAGCCAGTTTGCGCTGTTCTGTGAAGGGAGTAGTACCCAGCGTTGTACGAGATCTTCAGTTTCTTGTCAATTTCTCGCATGGAATAGCCTTCATTTCTTAGAACAAGAATAGACTGACGAGTTTCAGAAGAAAGGCCTTTGTTTCTGGCCATTTTGAGCCTGTAATCAAACCCACAAATGCTGATGCTCCAGACATTCAGCTAGTGTAAAGAAGGCCCGTTTTATTGCTTCTTTAATCAGGACAACGGTTTTCAGCTGTGCTAATGTAACAGTATAGCTGCCGTCCCTCTCCTCGCCCCTACCTGGGCTTAAACCAGGGGCCTCTGCACACATTAACAACGGCCTCCCAAAAAGCATCGTTACCCATCGCTCCACAAAAGCCGCGGCCCTTACAGAGCAAGCGGAACAACTACTTCAAGGTCTCAGAGCGAGTGATGTCACCGATTGAAACGTTATTAGCGCGCACCCCGCTAACTAGCTAGCCATTTCACATCGGTTACACTAACATAATTGCAAGAGGGTTTTCTAATGATCAATTAGCCTTTAAAGTGATAAACTTGGATTAGCTAACACAATGTGCCATTTGAACACAGAGTGATGGTTGCTGATAATGGGCCTCTGTACGCCTCTGTAGATATTCCATTAAAACCCAGCTACAATAGTCATTCACAACATTAACAATGTCTACACTGTATTTCTGATCAATTTGATGTTATTTTAATGGACAAAAAATGTGCTTTTCTTTAAAAAACAAGGACATTTCTAAGTGACCCCAAACTTTTGAAGGGTAGTGTATATATATGTGTGTATACAGTATGTGTGTATAATGTGTGTATATGTATGTGTGTATGTGTGTGTGTATCTATATCTGTGTATAATGTGTGTATAACCTGTGTGTGTGTATTACGTTCCGAACCAGTGGTAAGGTCATGAACTTCAGTATATAAGATGTTATGAGGTCTAACAGATGGGTAGGTGATAGATGGGCTGGTCTTTCCTCTGTGGAGGCTCTGCGAACAGCCCTGTGTTTAGGGAGTTGGGTCTGTTTACCTACTAGAGGTTGAGGGATACTGCCCATTATGAATTGGATCCGGAAAAGGCCTGGTTTTAGGGCCGTCTGTAATTACGGCGTGCCTATCGGGTTGTGGGCTCCTGGCTCCACCAATCAGCTTCCTGTACCCCGGGAGTCACCATGGGGCTACTTGAGGCGACCGTGGATAGGTACAGTGCAGTAGTGTTGGGGTGGTGAGTGTGTGTGGGCGGGTGTGTGTGTGTGTGTGGGGGAGGGTTGAGTGTGTGTTTGTGAATGTGAGAGAGAGAAAGGGGGAGCCAGAGAGAGGCAGAGCAAGACAGAGAGAATGAGAGAAAGTGTTTTTCGTCACCTGTCCGTCTGTGATGTCTGTCTCCAGGTCCATGTTGGTGATTTCTGCCTCTGGTTCAACATGGTTCCCACTGGGCTGCCTGGGGATCTGTGCCTCCCATCTGGCCGCCTGTGGTCCGGTCCGCCCCACATCCTGGGCCTGCCTGTAGGCTGCACCATTCCCCAGCCGGGGGGGGATCTGATGCCCCTGGGGCACGGCCGGGTTCTCCTGTCTCGTCCTGGCCTCCCCTCCCGCCTGACTCTGGCCGTTCCGGGGACGCAAGTGGATATCATGACCCCGACGCTGTTGCCGTGAACTTTGACCCTGACCTCTGGGGGTGTTGCGGTGGAGGGCGATCTCATGACCCCTTCTCCCGGGGGATGTGATGTGAGCAGGGGGAGGAGGGGCCACCCTGTCTTGGACTGTGGATAGACGTGGCGGTGTGGAGAGGTTGGGGATCCTCTGTGGTCGGGCCGAGGCCACTGGGACGGCCAGGGATGTAGGGGAGCCCTCTACCTGGTTAGGGGAGTAGTCGACCCTCCTCTCGGTGCTACAGACGACCCCCAGGTCCTCAGAGTGGGTGCAGTCATTTATCCCCCAGCCGTTGGAGTGACAGTCAGACAGGGAGAGCTCCGTCCCCATGCAGTGCACGTTATCCAACCAGATCAGACCTAATGGGACAAGAAGGGGCGCACTTCCTCGTTAGCAGCCAATCAAGAGCGATCAATAAGATACAACTCCCAGTTGACCAGCCCACATAAGTAAAGGTTGAACCGACGTCACGAAACACAATCTCCAGACAGGCAGAAGACGGGCAACAGTGGCGCTCTCTTGTGAAAGCCTTAAGTTCCAGCAACGAAGAGGATTATTAAGGAAGTAAGGTGTTACCGTACCTTGTCCTTCCCCAAACTTAGAGCTGTGAGCCCAGGTGAGACTGCGTGAGAAGCCCAGCTCTCGACACACCACGTTGGCCAGGTTAATATCCACCTCGTCATCACACACCGTCCCCCACGCCCCGTTATAGAACACCTCTACTCGACCCTCGTTGGGGCCCCGCCTCCCACCTGCCAGGCGCACCCTCTGCCCTGATCCCTGGGCGAGGGAGGGGGAGAGGAGGGGGAGGAGGAAGGAACTCACACACAGGAGGAGGCCCAACATCCTTAATCAGTCTGGAACGGAGAGATCACGAGAGACAGAGAGAGACAAAGAGGGAGATTGAGAGAGATAGACAGAGAGAGCGACAGAGAGAGTGATAGAGACAAAGAGAGACAAAGAGGGAGATAGAGAGAGACAGACAGAGAGGGAGACAGAGACAGAGAGGGAGAGAGAGAGAGAGACAAAGAGGGAGATAGAGAGAGATAGACAGAGAGAGCGATAGAGAGAGTGATAGAGACAGAGAGAGACAAAGAGGGAGATAGAGAGAGACAGACAGAGAGGGAGAGAGAGAGAGAGAGAGAGAGAGAGAGAGAGAGAGAGAGAGAGAGAGAGACAAAGAGGGAGATAGAGAGAGATAGACAGAGAGAGCGACAGAGAGAGTGATAGAGACAGAGAGAGACAAAGAGGGAGATAGAGAGAGACAAACAGAGAGGGAGCAGAGACAGAGAGGGACAGGGAGAGAGAGAGAGCATATCACATAAAATCACGCACAAAAAATAGATTGTTTCTCAGAAAACTTGTGAAAATCACATAAAACCAATAAACACTATTGTAAACTACCAACATGAAAAGCCTTTTGAAATGATAGTTTGTTAGTGCACCAACCCCCAGTAGAAACCTCAGATCAGAAGGAGACATTCCACTGTGGAAACCATTAGTCAGACACCTCCATGTATCCCACGGCTTTACAGCCAGAGAACAGACCCCGAAGCACAGCGGAAATAACACTGATAAGAGAAGCACAGAGGCACTCAGTGTCTCTGGCTGCGTTCCAAATGGCACCCTATTCCCTACATAGTGCACTACTTTAGACCAGAGCCCTATGGCATTCAAATAGTACCCTATTCCCTACATAGTACACTACTTTAGACCAGAGCCCTATGGCATTCAAATGGTACCCTATTCCCTACATAGTGCACTACTTTAGACCAGAGCCCCATGGCACTCAAATGGCACCCTATTCCCTACATAGTGCACTACTTTAGACCAGAGCCCTATGGCACTCAAATGGTACCCTATTCCCTACATAGTGCACTACTTTAGACCAGAGCCCTATGGCACTCAAATGGTACCCTATTCCCTACATAGTGGACTACTTTTGACCAGAGCCCTATGGGCCCATAGTGCACTATATAGGGAATAAGGTGCCATTAGGGAGTTAACCAGAAAGGGGAAGAGAGTAGCGACCGACCAAAGCTAAAATCAGCACGGCTACCCGGGCCGCGCCACAGAGGTCCGTCCACAAACCCTCAAACATCGCTATGTCTAGTTATACTGAGACAGCCAGGCAGGCAAATAAACAGGGCTTTAAAAATGCCTACACACACAAACAACAGAGTATCAGGCTGCTACTATGTGTAAGATGAGCTGCATCTCAATGCTCTGAATACTGGCTTCCTCTCCTCGTCTCCTTGCCTTCCTCTGCACTCATATGAAGATCCAGAACAGGTGAGAGTATGGATGACTGCACTTTCATCTGTCCGGTGCTTTCACATCACGTTTACATCAGTGCAGATGAAGGGAAGGAGACAAAGACAGGAAAGGAGAAGAGGAGGGAGTAATCCACTGTAGAGTATTGAGACACATCCACAGTCAAATTAGTGGAAGGTTACAGTGTTGGGTAACATTTGGTTCTAGACAAGACGAGACAAGGGAAGCACGACACTGGAGAATCTAAATGCTGTAATCATGAAGGTAGAGAGGAGAGAGAAGAGGGGGAGAGAGGAGGAGAGGAGAAGTGGAGAATGGAGGAGAGAGGTGGGAGAGAGGAGGAGAGGAGAAGTGGAGAACGGAGGAGAGAGGTGGGAGAGAGGAAGAGAGGAGAACGAAGGAAGAGAGGAGAGAGGTGGGAGAGAGGAGGAGAGGAGGAGAGGAGAAGAGAAGAGGAGAACGGAGGAGAGAGGTGGGAGAGGAGGAAGAGAGGAGAACGAAGGAAGAGAGGAGAGAGGTGGGAGAGAGGAGGAGAGGAGGAGAGGAGAACAGAGGAGAGAGGTGAGAGAGAGGAGGAGAGGAGAGAAGAGGAGAACGGAGGAGAGAGGTTGGAGAGAGGAGGAGAGGAGAACGCAGGAGGAGAGAGAGGTGGGGAGAGAGGAGGAGAGGAGAACGCAGGAGGAGAGGAGAACGCAGGAGGAGAGGAGAGAGGTGGGGAGAGAGGAGGAGAGGAGAAGAGGAGAACAGAGGAGAGAGGTGGGAGAGAGGAGGAGAGGAGAAGAACGAGAACTGAGGAGAGAGGTGGGAGAGAGGAGGAGAGGAGAACGCAGGAGGAGAGGAGAGAGGTGGGAAGAGGAGGAGAGGAGGAGAACGCAGGAGGAGAGGAGAACGCAGGAGGAGAGGGAGAGAGGTGGGAGAGAGGAGGGGAGCAAAAAGAAGAGAAGAAAAGGTGGGGGGGAGTGAGACCCAGCGAGGGATGGAGAGATGGAAGAAGACAGGAGGAGAAGAGGACTGGAGAGAAGGGAAGTGAAGAGAGAAGACAGAAGAGATGGAGGTAAATGACAGATGATAGGAGGGAGATAAATAGATAGAAAGATAACAGAAAGATGAGAGAAAGAACAAATGAAAAGAGCAAGGAGAGGGAGAGAGAATGAAGAAGGGATGGGATGAATAAAAGTTAACTAAATAAATTCATAACTCACCTGGTAGTTGTGCTCTGTCTCGGAGTCACCAGCTCTCTCTCTCTGTCTCGGAGTCACCAGCTCTCTCTCTCTGTCTCGGAGTCACCAGCTCTCTTTCTCTCTGTCTCAGAGTCACCAGCTCTCCTCTCTCTGTCTCAGAGCTCTCTCTCTGTCTCAGAGTCACCAGCTCTCTCTCTCTCTCTCTCTCTCTGTCTCGGAGTCACCAGCTCTCTCTCTGTCTCGGAGTCACCAGCTCTCTCTCTCTCTCTGTCTCGGAGTCACCAGCTCTCTCTCTCTCTGTCTTGGAGTCACCAGCTTTCTCTCTCTCTCTCCTCTGTCTCGGAGTCACCAGCTCTCTCTCTGTCTCGGAGTCACCAGCTCTCTCTCGGCTGGGACGGAGTGGGTGAGTGAATGAAAGAAAGAGGGCAGGAAAGACTTGTTTGGCTTTCTCAATGTTCTCTCCCTCCCTCTTTCTCTGTCACTCTCCCTCGTTTTAGTCACTTTCTCCATCCCTCCCATTTTTTCTCCATTATGTAAAAGTATTTTTTCTCCATTTAGTCTTTTCCTATGCTGGTCCTTTCACTGACCCCTCCACTCACACCTGTTACCCTTAAAAAAAGTGTTTTATTTATTTAAACCTTTATTTAATTAAGCAAGTCAGTTAAGAACAAATTCCTATTTACAATGACGGCCTAACCGGGGAACAGTGGGTTAACTGCCTTGTTCAGGGGCAGAGTGACAGATTTTTACCGTTGTCAGCCCAGGGATTCCAGCTAGCCTAGCTCTAACCATTAGACTACCTGCCGCCACAAATCCACCCAACCAGGAGCCCCAAATCTAGCACGGCAAGGTGAGCACATGCTTTGGTTGACTACACCTCTCTCTCTCTCTCTCTCTCTCTC